>NC_060952.1:3338297-3339631 GCF_022045245.1 Lucilia cuprina
ACAGAACTAGAACAGAACTAGAACAGAACTAGAACAGAACTAGAACAGAACTAGAACAGAACTAGAACAGAACTAGAACAGAACTAGAATAGAACTACAACAGAACTTGAACTGATCTTCAACTGAAAGAGAATCTGAATTATACTAGATATTAAACTGTAATAATACCATAATATAACATTCAAGAAAACACTTTTTATCTGAGAAGATCGTATATCGTTTAAATATCTATATCTTACAATATGCAATAATGTATAAATTGTTTTTATTCGCATTAACAAAAATTACATGGCAATATATAATGTTGTTTTAAATACAATCTTCCAAATAAGTAAAATAAAACCACATTTTTCAAATCCAAATTTTTATTACTAAAATACATTGCTACGCCATTTTTAAAAACGAAGAAAAAAACAACTAATTCTCAACATGGAAAACAAAATTTAAACTAAATTCTCTATGAAAAAAATTCGGATTTTCAAAACTTTTCTGTTCACTCAACAACACATTAGAAATTCACTCGTAAACAATTTACATTTTTCGAAGTGTCAGTGAATGAGGGAGGAGGAGGTGGTTGAGGGTTTAATTTTTGGTTGAATCATTTTTTTTTTTCTTTAAAATTTATTTGAATTTGTTTTTATTTATTTTATTTATCTTGTAGAGTAGTTTTTGTTGGTTGTATTTGTTTTTTGCCGGTTTTATTATTTTCAAATCCATATGAATGTTGTCGTCTTCAAGATCGTAAAAATCGGTGGTGAATGTGTCAGAAATCTTTAAAGTACACACTCACTCACACTAATTTTCATTTCATTTTCTTTTAAATTTTTTTCTTTTTATTAATTGTTGTTATTTTATTTTCGCTTTAGCTAAATATTGAAAAATGTTCAAATGTACTTTAATATTGTTTTAAATTTAATTTTGTGAATTTGCGTATTTTCTTGAAATTACAAATGATTTGTATAAAAGGAGATTCAAGAGTGAAAATGCTATAATTATTTTAAATTACATGTTCTTATTTGAAATGAAAAGTTATTTTGGAAACGCTAATTTTAACGAAGATTTATTATTTCCGGTATTTTTGGATTTTTTTTTTAATTTTTACAATAGCTTTGGTATTTATTTAGATATTTTTAGGTCAAAACTTCATAATTTTAAAATAATAATGTAAAATGTTGAGTTGATGATAAGAAAAATTGCTTATAAAAATGAGAAAATTTTTAAGTTTCAATTAAGGAGTGAGATCGAAAAATTCTTAACACACGTTTTTCATTACATTTTTCAACCAAAGTATTATTTGATTTTTTTTTGATCAAGTTACCTTTGAAAAACATGTC